>NC_056744.1:135023646-135028646 GCF_019279795.1 Protopterus annectens
GGACGTAAGGTGTAGCTTCCCAGCCTATAGTCCCAGTATGTAGTAGTGCAGGGGGATGTCATGGTACATATAGCCTGGTATATTAGTAGACATTGCTTTCACTGTCATTGGGATTATTGTCTGAGACACGGCATGTGTGGAAGGTGAAATATGTTCCTCTTGCACCTTGTGGTGCCATTGACTACTGACAGACATCCTATAGACATCATGGTACAGTACCTACCATATATGCTTGAGCAAACGACAGCCATGTCGCTTATCACAGGGGTAAGGCCATAGCCTGCAATGACGACAGTGCATAACCACAACCAATGTGAACACAGCCACAGCCCGCAGCCACGCCGTAATTTACACTAGCATACTGGTATGGTATATGAACAGCTATCTGTCTCCACCATCCTCATGCTGTGCCCACTCGCGGCATGACCACACCATATGCACGGGCTGCCTACACAGTCCAGTCAGATGGCTGTCTGTGGTATGGGACATGTGTGTGTATGACCCACCTACACACATGTAAGTTAGCCACTGATACCTACGCCTGATGGGGCGGCGGCATGTAACAGCTTGAGATAGAAGGGGAGCTGGACAATGACATCTTCCACAGTCTGTACATGAGCCACAGTACGCGTCAACAATACACACACTGCTGACATTCAGCATCACTGCCCTGACCCTCAATACTGGCACAAACATCCTGCAGGAGTTCCGGTGGTGTGACGTCGTGCCAACTCCCTACTGCGTCACGTGACCTGTGTAGCACTCCCCAATATATTACTGGGCGTGTTATCACATGTGTTGACACTCTTTATAATGTACGCACATTTGTATCACACCAATTCATACTACAACATATATGTGCTGCAACGGTTGACAGAGGTATGGCCTGACAGCACATACACCAGGGCAGTACTCGCGAACATGTTGCTGTGATACCCTCATTAATCTACCATTGTAACAGGGTTTGTTGCAACATATGTCCAATGAGGGATATGTCGTCAGTAACTGTCATGGCCGTCATCATCAATAGACTGCAATCCTCACAGTATTGTCTACATTCCACAGATAGATGCATCATGGCTAACACATGACACCAAAGGCACAACACTGCCCAGTCTGCAGATGAGAGTTCTGATATGCCATGGAACTGACATGGCAGGTATTGCAACATGTATGACAGATATAGCCAGACACACACTGTTAATCCAACCATGCTCCACATGCAGTATAGCAGCACTTACAGTTCATAGGCAGGTCAGGCACATCCCCCTCCTGTTTGTTGCCTTCTTTCCACAGTGTATGTTGTTAGAGGTAAATCCCCAACCCATCTAAAAAGCTGTTTGCAAAATGACAGTTCTAGCTCCTGCTCACAGACAAGGGCCAACACCACAAGGATGTTCCCAGGTAGTGGAGTGCATTCCATGCAATTGACTATGGTAACGTTACCACACCTGTTCCACATGCAATTGGATAGGGAAAGCCTGCAATACGTGCAAAGGCCATCAGCTGATCATAAATACACATGCTGCTGCCTAAGCAATGCAGGTGTGGGCCTCCACATCTGCCAGAGAGGGTGTGGAGGAGGCAGACAGAGGCAAATTGTGCACTTCAGGAGGGCTGGGAGGTGGGAGTAAATTGCCATGTTTGTGTCACACACCTACCAGCACAGGGTATCATACACCCGACAGCTATGTTGTGCTATCACAGTCCAGTGCTGTTATTGGATGCACCACATGTTTTGTGTGGTGGGGAGCACTCAGAACATATATATGATGGTGAGTGCCATCTGCTAGAGGGATATGGTAGATATGCAGTAGGTGACGTGCATGTGCCTGTCTACATAAACAGGGGCCAGCATCAGCACAGGCACACTCACACAGGGACGCACACACATTAACACATTTGGCAGGGACAGGAGTGCGACCCGTCACTAGTGGGATTGCCACAAAACATCAATGCGCAGGAAAAACATGGACCACACGGGTGATACGGAGGTCATGTGGGCAGTGAGAATGAGGGAGTGTCAGACATAAGGCAGCATGCTTCACTGTGCCCTGGGGGGAGTAGTGCATGTGGATGTGGACATACACACCACACAACACACACACGTACACACAGGGTCCATTTCGGACATGTATGGGTGCATGTCTGCATGAGTGTGTGGTGGCCAATAGTGCCAACAGGCTATACAAGGGTAGGTGATGGGTATACCTTGGCATCAGCCCACATGACATTGATCTGCATTGCAGCACAGGCCTTTAGCTTCTGCATTTGCCCACACAGGTGTGTAATGCATCCATCTTCCAGGCACCTAGGCAACCATTGTGTGTGGCCAATGCTATGCATCACTTGCCATGTATGTGTTCCTTCGTCCATGACTTGGATGGTGTCTAGGATGTGCACACATCCCACATGCATGTACAGTGACATGTGGAACTGTACCTGGGGTGTCTGGCCCATACTGTGAACACAACTTATCATCAGATGAGCCAGTCTTGCCCATGTGTGGTGGGGAGTGGTACTGGTCAGCAGATTTACCCTGCACCCACATTGATAGCATGCTAAAAGCATTTCCTGATGTTAGTGTCATCTGTCCATACAGGCCATGTTGTCAGGCATGGTATGTCCATTGTGAGTCACATGTGAAGGCACAGTGGGGTTGCTAACTGTGAGTGGCAGGCCATGATGTCACATGTATGGGTATGGCTTTGCACACTAGCCTTTCAGCCATTTACATCTGTTATCCCTGTATGGTTGACATTGTGGTATAAAGTAGGGCCACCATAAATGTAATTTGCAAAACCCCTCCACAATGCCCATAGGTGTCACAAACTCACAACCACCTCTATACAGGACAGCAGTTACACACACACACACACACACACACACACACACACACACACACACCTGTCATGTCTGGGAGTAGAACCCCTACCTAGCTGGTGTACTACACTACAGCACTACACAGTTATATTACGTGCCATAGACATTATTGAAGTTCATCTTCCCCAAAGGTGTGTTGCACAATTAATGACATCAGCAGGACTACCAAAGTAGGGCATTTGTACTGTACTGCGTAGCCTATATTACATTGCTCCATACACAGACACTGAGACACACACATCACATCCAGAACTGACATGGATGGAGATGGAACACTACCACCGTTCTAAATCACACTACAGCAGTACGCGGTTACAGAATGCGCTACGGTGATTACTGGGCTATCATGTTCCCAGAGGTGTAGTTCTAGATGAGTGATATCGGCAGCCTTGGCAAAGTAGTGTATTTGTATTGTATGGAGTGTAGGTAGCCTAAAAAGCATTGCTCTCTACCCAGTCAGTCAGACACACACACACACACACACACACACACACACACACACACACACACACACACACACACACACACACACACACACACACAGTTGCCACAGCTGGGGTTCAAACACCTACCTAACTAGTTTATCACACTATGGAGAATAATGCACATCATTCTTTCCCACTGGGAAAAACAGGCATTTAAAAAAACTAACTTAGATATCTAAACTTATGACTCAGAGCACTGACAGAGTGAGACAGAGAGAGAGAGAGACAGAAAAAGAGAATACGTATGTTTTTTATTAGTTTGATTTTTTTATGACAGTGTTGTTTTTAGCAGATTTCTGTGTAATTTCTTTGTGAGTTTTAGAGCAGTTCTGTTCTTTTTTTTTGACATCATTAATGGTAGTTGGATTAGTTTTGGTCACGTGTGTCTCTGTGTCTGATCAGGGCACAGTTTTAGTTTCGGTATTTTTTTTCTAAATAGTTTACTGCATAGTTTATCTATGGGCTTACTTTAGCTTTGTGTTTATTTTGATTTTATTAACTAGTCGCACCGAGACTGTTCTTTGCACCACTGGGCACTCTTTAAATGTTTTTTTATCTACATAAAAAACAGCATACGAAAGTAAGGAGTATAGCAGCTGATTTTACTATTTTTGATTGTTTTAAAAAAAACCTTTTCTGATGTGTAACAATCAATGATATAGTCATTAAAGATCAGTGATTCATGTGAACATAGTTAACATTTAAAAATGTTTTCAGTATTGTAAGACTATAAGAAAATTATGAAGTCAACAAATGGAAGACATAACTTCACAGTTTTACTTTCTTACATTAGCTTGAAATTTAAAATTACTTAAATGTGATGTTTCTTGTCCAATATTTAATAATCTGGAGTATATAACCAATGTCCACAAAATATAAACCGGGGATAAATTTGCAATCAGTAGTGAGATGACCTCCTACTCTCTCTTTTAAGATATGAGAACATTTCTCTTCTCACCTTTTTTCATAATAAATATTTTTACCTCTAAAATAAAGTGGGATATAAGGTGAGCTCCATAGTAATGCTTTACTGTTCTGCTTTAAAGTGCTGTGGAGTTAACTAGTAAATCAGAGGCATACAAGAGGTAAAAACGCAGTAATGATTTTTTTATATGTCACCGAATTGGACACCTTCAATCTGCCAACAGACAAACAATACACACAAATACAGGAGCACACAGACATACACAAACACACAAATCCTTGAGGATATACACAGTAAGACAGACACCAGTACAGGCTCTGTCTCTCTCTCCCTCTCTCTCTCTCTCTCTCTCACACACACACACACACACACACACACACACACACACACACACACACACACACACACACACACACACACACACACACACACATATGTGCACCTGCATGCACACACACTGACACACATATCCATGCAGTCTCAAGTACTTATCTGCTTTGGAGTTACCTGATCCCGCTGCTGCTAGTAATTGGTGAACACTGTAAAACAGAGCATTCATTCCTGACTGCTCTAATCATAAATAGCTCAGTATGATTTGTATTTGAATCCCTCTGCCTCGCAATTTTAATCCCTGAATAAGGCTCATGACTAACATCCTGGATTGTCTCGTTTCCATGCAGTATTCTCCAGCTGACCAATGCACCACT
>NC_056744.1:135033646-135056146 GCF_019279795.1 Protopterus annectens
CTCAAATGCCATGGAACAACTAGTCACCATCCCCACAAGAGGAGATAACATACTTGATCTCATCATCATGAACATGGGAGCACAATGTTCAACACCGAAGTATACGCCCCACTGGTGAGATCAGATCACAAACTAATCTCGCTGGAGGTCCTCATCCCACCTCCACCTGAAATAAAAAAGACCACAGTAAAGAACTTCTCAAAAGCCGACTTCATACTTCTAAAGACTAGTGTGGTCTCCTTTCAGGCCCCCGAGCCGGGCGGAAAACAATACTCAAGCCACTGAATCACTTACAAACGCCTTCTACCAGCACCTGCAGGACTGCATGGATAAGGCAATCCCAAGCAAAACAAAGACTCTTTGTACCAAAGGCAAGCGTCCAGTCTGGTGGACCCCAGCCATAAACAAACTCTACAACAAAAGGAGGAAGCTACTACAAGATAGAGCAAAATCCTTAAAAGGTAAGACACCCTTGATCACTATAAGTAAAAACTAAGAGCTCTCATAAAATCATCCAAAGCAAATTTCGAGAGAAAAATAGCTAAAGACTCAAAAGACAATCATAAGGCCTTCTTTAGCTATGTTAGAAACCTAGGAGGAAACTCCCAGATATGCTCAGAACTAGTTCAAAATGATGTGAAGATTACTGATCCTACAGACATTGCCAACATACTGGCTGACAGGTTCAGTGCAAACTCTCCCCTCCCCAAAAGGAGAGATATCTATACCAAATGAGTGCAGCCCCCAAACATCTCCAGCGCCCAAGTGAGAACTGCTCTCTCCAAAGCAAAAACACAGCATCCATGGGACCCGATGGTGTCCCCGGCTGTGTGCTCCACGAACTCAATGAGGAATTAAACCCACAGCTAGGACAGCTGTTTAATCAAAGTCTTACCTCTGGATACGCACTCCAGGAGTGGCGCACTGCAACTGTGGCCCCACTTCACAAAGGCGGTGCCTCCACAGACCCTGGAAATTACCGCCCATTAGCTTGACAAGCCTTATCTGCAAAGCCATGGAGAGGATCATAATGGACCTCATAAATAAAGACATAGGGAATTTGCAGACTTTGGATCCAACCCAGTTTGGCTTTGTCAAAGGCAGATCATGCCTTTTAAACTTGGTTGACTTTTGAAACAGTCACCAAAGCCATTGATGAGGAAAGGCAGTCCATACAGCCTACCTCGATCTGGCTAAGGCCTTCGATACAATACCCCACTCGGGTATCATTGAAAAACTCATCAGCTTAAATGTTAACCCATACATCACAAGATGGGTTGCAAACTGGCTGAGTGACAGAACCCACAGGGTCAGAGTTGCTGGCGCCATGTCAGACTCAAAGCCTGTCACAAGTGGTGTCCCACAGGGCTCAGTCCTGGGCCCACTCTTGTTTGGCATCTACTTTTCAAGTACAAGCAAACACAGGAGGGTTATGGCTGTCAAAGTTTGCAGATGACTGCAAACTGGGCGCCATAGTAGAAAACACATCTGACACAGATATCCTTCAGAAGGGTCTCACAGAACGGATAACTGGTGCCAGAGCCACGGCCTAAAGTTAAATGCCAAAAAATGCATAGTCATACCCTTCGGGAAAAACAAGGTTACCCCTAGCTACCAAATAGGTGGCAATCCACTGAGCACAGAAGAAGTTATCAGGGACCTGGGGACCCAGGTTGATAGTAGTCTGTCATTCGACACCCATGTAGCTAAAGTAGTTAGGAAGTCCTTCTACATTGCCCACCTTATCATGAAGGATTCTCATCTAGATCAAGGGAGGTCATAGTCTCCCTTTACTCATCACTCATCAGACCAATGATTGAGTACAATGCCCCATTCGGAATGTATCTGACCCGACACTTGCAGCAGCTGGAGAGGCCACAAAAGTTCCTCACCAAAAGGATAAAGGGTCTCAAAAATCTGTCCTATGCTGCCCGACTGAAAGAACTCCAGCTCTATTCAGTCGCCACCGCTTGCTCAGAGGTGACCTTTGCCTAACATACAAGGCCATGTCATACCCAGATTTGATGAATATGCTTCACCTCAAAATCTAGATCCATCAGAGCCACAAGGGCGGGAGACTTAAACCTCGACACGGCTATAAATAGGACGTGCTGGAGAGATAGATTCATCACCCAAAGACTCCCTATGCTGTGGAACAAAATCCCGGTACATGTGAGGCAGAGCACCTCGCTGGCCTTGTTCAAGAGAAATCTTGACCAATGGATGGGAGATCGCAGATATACCCCAGGAATTACCTCAGTGTCACTGCTCGACAGAGGCACAGCAAAATAATGGGTATAGTTCCCCATACTAAAGGGGTGGCATAAACAAGCAATGGAATGAATACCTGGGCTTATAAATGCCCTCGGGCAGATAGCCTAGTATGAACCTATGAACCTATGAACCTATAAAGGGGACAGCCATGAGTGATACACATTTTAGAAGCACTAAGGTAGTACTCTCATTCTAGCAGACCCTCATCAAGCCAAACTTTAATATTGCTTGCAATGCTTGAGGCTGTTAAAGGAGGCCATTAAGCTCAAGTTACTACCAGCAGTCCAGTGCAATCCCACCAGAATGGACTGTCAGATGGACAGGAAATTATATGACCAGAGATTAGAGAAACTAAGACTTGTATCACTAAACATCTGTACAGACATGGGTAACATGATATTAGTTCACAAGAGAATATCAACAGAAATGTGAAGGGAGACAAATGAAAAGGAATAACAAATGAGTGGAAAGACAGCTCACTATAAACACAAGCTACTCCTCAGATTTGTGAAAGTATGTCCTTGCAAAGAAGGACGTGAATCTGTGAAATATAAATGGCTAGGAAAGAATCTGCAAAGGCATGAAAGGGGGGGGGGGCAAAGAGCAAATGGGGAAGGGGAGGGGGAAGGGAAAGCTGAAGTAGAAGGCAAATATAAAATGCATTTAAAAACAGACTAGGAAGGCTAAAAGAATCCTTCTGCCTTTTAACAGATGCAAGTGTGAGCAGTGACTATCATTTCCCGCTTTCTATCTCTTTTCATTCTCTCACAGTACACATATCAAGTTCAATTATTCTCTCTTCAGGTATTCTTTGTTTTGTAATGATTTTTTAGATCTTTATATTTTAATGTCAAAAATAAGGAAGATGATCATATTAATTTCTCTACCGAAACATCTTATAATTCATTTGTTACAAAACAGATCTCTGGCTTATATTTTCTTATCATCATAAAAATACTTTCTTTACATAACTTAATCACAGTATAACATTCTGATGCAGCAGTGTTACATTCTGACAAAACAATAAATAATGGGAACAGCCACTGCTCTGTTAAAAGCCATAGTTTTTAAAATGGCACTTCTCGATACCATTTTTCCTAGATTCAGAAAATAAAGTTGCTTCCAAATCCCTAAATAAATAGTGCAATAAAGAGACAGCATATAAGCCCTCACATCTAGAGAACATGCAGTAATGCAAGATCAGCTTGCACAGTTACAGAAAGGCAATGTATCATTAAAAGAAGAAAACATTAGACTATGACGTTATCTTTGAGAAAGCACATCAACACTGTATTTTTCTTGAATATGTGATTATATAATTTAGCAATAATGCTTGACTGAGTATGGATAATGCAGGTTCAATCGTGAGGGTGAAATCAGAATGATCAAACTGTGGGTAAAGCAGGATTAACCACACGCAGGAATGGAATGTTGTTATTATACAATTACATAATAAAAAAAGAGTAAATAAGTTGCTTACTTTTTGAAAATAAAAGTATTCTGTCTGCAAACATCATCTTTAGGTTGCCTCTTTTCACTGTCCTCTTTGGCTAGGGATAGCATCCTAATGAACCTCACATGTGTATGACCTGTATGTGTGACATGTACGTGTTCATTCTTACATAGTGCACTATGGTGAATGGAGTTTATGCCATTTGTTTTTTTTTTTTAAGACGTGTGCTTATCTGTCTGTGTGTATCTGGGTATCATACTATTTACATGAGGATGCTTGCAGACACTTCCAAGGGGGAGTGCAATGTGTTTTTTGTTTTTTATTAATATGTTTTGACTTGCTTGCTCTGTGTGCTTTTTTGGTGGGTGGATTGTTTTGATACCTGTATTAGGACGGCCATGGTGGTGCAGCAGTTAGTGTTGCTGCTTCACAGCAAGAGGTTCTCCGGTTTGATCCTCGGCTGGGGTGCCTTCTGTGCAGAGTCTGCATGTCCTCCCTGTGGTTGTGTGGGTTTTCTCCTGGTGCTCCGGTTTCCTCCCGAAGACATGCTGTAGGTGGATTGGATACTCTAAATTGGTCCTAGATGTGAGTGTGTGCATGTATGTTCTTTCAGTGGAAAGTTGGGTGTCGGGCTGGCAACTCAACACTGTAAAACTCCACTGTCAATCAGGAGCAGACAGGTGATCTGCTGTGGTGACCCCTAACCAGGAAAAGCCAGAAAATTAGATTCTCCACTTAGTGGATCAGTAAGCATGGTGGATATAGCTTTTCTTTTTAACTTACTTATATCTTTAGTGTTTTTTGTATACTTCCATTTAACAGCCATGGCTCCTTATGACAGAAAAACGAAACCCATCCAATTACATAATGGAAAACAAATTTTCATTGTTCTGAAAGGCAAACAAAGTAGGAAAAAGTAAAACACTATGAGAAAAAAAAATCTTAAACTAAGCATGGTACGTCAGGAGTCTGCATATATCCTAATGTAAACAGAAGGATGCATGTAGACTCCTACTAATCAAAACACATGGTAGGAAAAGTGCATGTAACCTAATATACTGTGCAGGAGTTGGCACAGAGATGTCCTATGAATGTGCAGTACATTAAGAAACCATCCACAGCTATTCAAGACAGTGAAAAGAGAAATAACATAAAAGGAGTTCCAAAAACAATGAAGTTGTTTAAAAATAAGTAAGAAATTTCCTTTTTTAATTAAAGGCATTACATAATAGCATTGCATAATAGCAAAAATAGATGTCTATGTGTGGATAATTCTTGTTTACCCATATCCAGATGTAATTATTGTTAAATGTTATTAGGGATGAGATGATACCCTTCTAACCATGGGTAATCACAAGGGTGACTATCTTGGACACGTGAACATTCCAGAAACTAACTGTGGATGTTATGAGGATATTTCAAGCATTCTCAAGCTGTAGTCTCAGACAGTTTTTGTAATACCTACTGTTTCATTCAGGGACATAAATCCACATGCCATAAAACACACTAGACAGTTTTAATAATATGCTGAAAAAAGAACTTGTTCAATGTAGCATCATACTCCTGTTATTAAGAAAAGGGTAGTCTAAGCATATATCACATCAAGCATGTTGGACTGTAAGCTAAGGGATAGCAATTATCGTTGTAAATAAAATCTCTCCTAAAGCTCTATTCACATCATGTTATAATGTGTAAATAAAAAACAAGTAATCTCCATGGTATCCCCGAAGTCTCAAAACAACCCACTAAAGTGCAGTGAGTCCAAAAACAAAACAGTGCAAGAAACTTCAATGTGTGAAAGATTTTCAGTCCATATCCTCTTCAAAAAGCTTCTCTCTCATATCTCCACTAACCCCTGACAACTTCCTCCATTCCAAACTTAAAAGGCATAAAGTTATCTCATATAATTTCCTTGCCTTATCTGGAGACATTCATCCTAACCCTGGCCCCTGCCTCTTGTCAAACAACTTCTTCCCTCCACCCCCTACCTACCTTAACTCACCTAAGCCTCTCCCCCTTCTCCTTCTTCTCCTACCTCTTCTCGTAGCACCCTCAAGGTCTTCACTATCAATGCCCAGAGTCTGAACAACAAAATTCACCATCTTCATGCTTGGATCAATCACAACCAACCTGACATCTTAGCCATCTCCGAAACCTGGCTAAAACCTCATATCTCTGATTCAGAAATCCTTCCTCCTGGCTTCAACATCCTCAGGAGTGACCGATTAAACAAAAAAGGTAGAGGATCTGCCATAATCTTCTCTAACCATCTCTCCTTAATCCCCCTTCATATCCCAACCACTCAATTCAAAAATACTGAATTAACCGCAACTGTTCTCCGACTCAATAAGCACAGACATATCTGCTTCATTTCCTTATACATCTCCACAGGTGACAACATCTCCACTCTTGAGAATATTCTCCACTGGGCCTCATCTGAAATAAAATATGAAACCTTTATTCTAGGTAACGTCAACATTGACTGGAACAAAATCACCCCACTCCTTCCCCCTCCCAAGCCATCAATCTCTTCAACTTCTCCCAAGTAATCCACTCTACAACCCGACCTAACAAGATCCACCCCCCAGGATCCATAATAGATTGGATTTTAGTCTCCCATCCAAACAAAATCTCTCTCTCTGGCACTATCCCTGACTCCTTTAGTGGCCATCTCCCTGCCTTCATTCATCGCTCTGCTAACCCCTCACAATTCAAACATAATTACATCCAAACTCACAACCTTAACAACTTCAACGCCACATACTTCTCTAACATTTTCAAACAAATCAACTGGCAATTCCTTACCACTCTCCCCCTTGACAATGCTGTTGAACATTTTAACTCTTTCTTCCTAAAGACTCTTAACTCCCTAGCCCCCCTAAGAAACAAATGAATCAAAGCCAATTCTGCTCCGTGGCTAACCAAAGAGACTAAACATACCATGCATCTCCAAGACAAATCCTGGAAACTTTATCAGAAAAGTAAACTGCCTTCTACTATGCTCCAATATACCCAACTCTGAAACCAAGTAAAAAAATTGATTTCCATGGACAAAAAAAACTACTACAATAAACTTCAGTCCAATGATAATAACAACCCAAAACAATTCTGGAAATCTGTTAACTCCCTTCTCCATCCTGGATTAAAAAGTAACCCCTGCCCTGACCCTACTTTATCTGACAAGGAACTGAGCTCTCACTTCAACACATTCTTTACAGATTCTATAACTAAGCTAACCAAAACATTTCCTAACAATAATCCATACAACTTCCTAAACTCTCCTAATAACAACCCCTCTATGTTCCAGCTCAAACCAGTTTCCACAATGTTTATAAAAAAGTTGCTATCCAAACTAAAGCCATGCTCAAATGCCCCTGACAACATTCCCCCCTCCTTCCTCAAATGCGCAGCCGAAGGTATTGCCCTCCCAATTAGCATCCTGATCAACCTATCCTTAAAAGAGTCATACGTACCCAAACTCTGGCATTCTGCCTACATTCTTCCACTTCACAAAGGAGGTAAAAACACCTCCATTTCTAACTTCTGCCCTATTGCCCTTCTCTCTCCAATATCTAAAATTCTAGAAAAATGTGTTCACCACCAACTTTTACCCTACTTAACTCTGAATCAGCTACTTACTCCCACCCAACACGGTTTCCGCCCTGGCCACAGCACTACAACTGCCCTACTCTCCTTCTTAGAAACTGTTAATCAAGCCCGAGATTCTGGTCTTCTTGTATCCACTGTTCTGTTAGATCTCTCTAAAGCCTTTGACATCAAATCCCACACACCTTCTTTCTCATCTCTCCAACCTTAATCTCTCCCCTAATACTCTTTCCTGGTTCTCCAGTTACCTTTCTGACAGATCTCAGGCTGTCAGATGGAAGGACTCTACCTCTTCCTTCTTACCTACACCTACCGGCGTTCCTGAGGGATCCATCCTCGGTCCCATACTTTTCAACATCTTCATAAATAACCTCCACTCCACCCTCCCTAACACTACAGGTATCCAATACGCTGATGACTCTACCTTAGTCTGTGCTGCCCCAAACTTCTCTGAACTTATGTCCAAAACTCAAATAGCTTTTTCCGCAACAGAAAACTGGATGCACAAAAACCATCTCTCCCTCAACTCCAATAAATCTAAAATACTAATTTTCCCCCCTACCAAGACTTCTTCATTTGACAAAACCACTTTCAACATCCTAAGCCAAACCAACACTCCTATAGAAGTGGTCCCCTCCGCTAGACTCCTTGGCATTATCATTGATGAACACCTCAAATTCGATCTCCACATACAACAAAACATAAAAAAAAAACACCAAAAGTTAGGTATGCTCTACAGGAATAATCTATTTCTTTCAAACTCCTCTAGGTACACCTTAGCAACCACCTACCTCCTTCCCTCTCTCATTTATGGTGCCCCTCTTCTAACTAATCTGTCTACTTCCCTCACCTCTAAACTTGAAGCTTGCTATAACAAGATCTCTAAATTTGCCACTAAATCCAAAACCTCAACACACCACTGCCTTACCCTTCAATCTCTGAACTGGTTAGAACTCCCTAACCACTTTGACTATCTTCAACTAACAACCGCTCACAAACTAATATTCTATCCAGAAAAATGCCCAGCTTTATCCAACATCCTTCCCACTTACATCCCAAAACGATCTTTGATATCAGAACACCAAAGCCTAATCTCCATTCACAGACCTAAACATTCCGCTGGCAAGCTACTACTATCCTTCTCTCTAGGCAAAAAATGGAACTCTCTCCCTCCATCACTGAGGGACTATACCTAACACAGATCACTTCAAGACCCAACTCTACTCACACATTTCCTCCAAATGGATATGTTCCTGCTTTCACCCTATATAAATCATACAGATTTTCTACACTAAGCCCCTCTTTACCCCTTCACAAATCTACTGTCAGACTTCATTTCTAATTCCCAAAATGATTTAGCCTACTCCCTGTTGACTGTAAAGAAGACAATATTGCAAATTATCTAAAAAAAAAAAAAAAAAAAAAAAAAAAATTTTATGTTCTTGTTATTTTGCACTGTTCTTATTATGTATTCTTACTATTTGGACATTTAATTGATTGTACTGACTTTGGAGCTTTTCTCCCCGGGCCTCCACTGAAAATGGGTACTTCGTGGCCCAGTGGACTTCCCCGGTAATCAAACTGAAATAAATAAATAAATAAATAAATATATTTCTAGTTAGTCACTGTATATTAATTAGATCAGACAATAGTAGTAGAAGTAGCGAACGTAAAATCGTTTTAAGTCAAAACAAAAACAAAGCAAAAAGTTGTTGTGTCTTTCGGCTTTTCCTGGTTAGGAGTCGCCACAGCGGAACTCCGGTCCGCTAATGATTGGCAGTAGATTTTTATGTGCCGAGTTGCCAGTCCTGATGTACAACCTTCAACGAAGGTATGCCCATTCACGCATGTCTCCACACAGAAGACGCTCTAGCTGAGAATTGAACAGGATGTCTTACTGTGAGGTGACAACGCTACCGCAGCACCACCACCGCAGTCAAAACAAAACAAAACAAAAAGTAATAATAGAAAATATATAATTTTACAGCATTACTAAGTATTCGAAAGTAATCTAAGCAAGGCAGGCAGTCTGTTTCCAGTTGAAAACCCTTTATTAAGTACACAGACAAGCAATCCAAGTAAAACTAAAATAGAGTAATAATTTCCTCACAAGCTTTCTAAATATATATATACTTTTTATCAGGCATGGGAGTGGTTTATTGTGCTGTAAAACAAAGTGTTATTGGTACACATGTTAAATTCACATCCCTTCCCCCATCAGTGTGACATTCAAGCTGGTCCTGCCCTTCTTAGTCGCTGTCATAATAATATATAACCCTTATGTACTTTAAATAAAATTATATAATGATGTGGTACCTCTTATTTAACCAAATTGTTAAGTAGATTATTAAGTCTGTGATTTTATCCAAGACAATATACTACATGGCCGGAAATATATGTTTTTGAATATCTTGCTATTTGTTCCACTGTTCTGTTTTGTATTGTTGCTACCACTGCTGCCATGTGGTCCCAGGTTATGACTGAAAAGGGTCTGAGGACCAGCCCATCTACTGAGTTATTAAATGTAATGCATAAATTGTTATATATACACCATTGATTCAGGTTCAGCATAAAACTGTGATGAGGAATTCCTCAGTAAATGCATCTGTCAGATGTAGTTGACACCATGGGCTACAGCACATATTGCAATCCAAAGACCTGCCAGTGATGATGATGTGCCTGCATATGTCATGCAGCAGGCTTAGTGTGGCCGATATGTGACTGAACTAGTCATGTTATAGATGCATGTGCCTACAGTGTTGCACGAAGCCTACACATCAGTCTGGGTGTACACTGCTGCTATTTACCAAGACTTTGGAAGTGAGCTCATCAGCCATGGTCATTTCTTAGGTGAGGTTTGCGCATGTACAGTTCCAGGTATCATATATTTTTTTAGATTGGTCTTGAAACTGAAAAGTTTGCCAGTATGTTTAAAATATGAGGGGGACAGAGCTCCCGGAGTGGATTATATAGCTTGAAAAGAGAGTTTTCTGCTGACAGGTGTGGTTTGTAGGTAGTGAGGAGCATTTTGATTTCAGATTGAGGTGTCCTAGTTGGGGTGTACATATGTAAAACGTCTGGCAGGGCTTTGTTTTGTTCTGGTTTGTATATTAATTAGTGGACTAGGAGTAGTTGGGTATAAGTGAGTTGCTTGGGTAGTTCAAGGCAATCTAGTTGCTATTTTATTGTATTACTTGTTAAGTTTATTTTGGATGGAAGCTTGAAGGTTAAGAAGTGCTGTTGAGACATATTGAAAAGTGGGAAGTAGGATTGTAGAGGACAGCAGTTTCCTGGATGAATCAGTCAATTAAAATATACTTGCAGCGTGGTTTTAGTTCTAATTTTATGTTGTTTGCATTCTTTTCACTTTCATTTGGGTTTTTGCTGTGGTTGGACTTCAAAGGCTGATGGAGGCAGGGTGGAACTTTTGACTGCTGGTGTGTATGTGTTTGCCTGTGTATGTTTCTGTGTGTGTATATGTGTCAAACTCCAATTAAAAGACTGCAATTCTTCTCCTGGGTTATAAAACCCTAAGATCTGACAGAATACAAAAAAAAAGGCTGGAGGTGTAGCCATCTGATATCCTGTCTCTCTAACTCTTACAACCTTCTGCACAAACCCCTCCCCCTCAGTCCATAAATCAGAAGTCATTATTTCTGTGGTAAAATTAAAAAAACATAAAAATTATGTATTATAGCTCTTTATATTCCCATTAAAAGTAACATCCCAGTTCTGGAAGACAGCCTCTACTTGGCATCCAAAAATATACCCCACGAAACAATTATACTTGGCGATGTCAACAATGATTGCCAAACTATTATATCAGATTATCTGTCTGCTACTATAAACCTTTTCAACTTTGCCCAACTCATAACCTCTCATGCTCCTTTTAATAAAACTAGAAACACCATCTCTACCTTTGTTTGGATCCTAGTCTCACATCCTGACAATTACTTCTCAGCAGAAGCATAGCTGGTTCAATTAGCGCCCTGGGCCAGTACTATGAACCAGTGCCTCACCCCCTCAGCTCTTCAAGTGAAGAGCAAAAAAAGCATTTCATTGTAATTGTAATAAGCCATAACTGATCAGCTGATTACAATTACACCTACATATAGCCCCAGAAAAAAAAATGGACGTTCCTTATAGTGGTACACCAACCAGGTATCCAGATGCACCACACACTCCACTCCCTCCTGCTCACCCTTTCAGGTCCTGTTTCTACGCCCTGCTCTCAACCCTTCCAACTCTTCTTTAACATGTTGTATTAAAGAAAATGACATTTTGTATTTAAAACTGTGGCAAACTGTCTAAATTACATGCATACTATCTGATAAGCCTCAAGTTTACTGCATGTTACCTTTGTCTTATCATTGTGTGTCAGTATGTGCAGTGGACACTCACCCATACACAGTGTCACTGCCTACATCTCCACATATAAGCAAGGTTAAGACATAGCATGACATCCAATAGTATCTAAGTAGATAAAGGACATATGCGTTGGCCTATTATTATGCTAATCTCTCACTCTCTTTCAGCTGTTCCCATTAGGGGTCACCACAATGGATCATCTGTTTCCATTTCTTCCTGTCCTCTGCATCTTGCTCTGTCACACCAACCACCTACATGTCCTCTCTTACCACATCCATAAACCTAATCTTAGGCCTTCCTCTTTTCAAGGTTCTTACCCTCACTACTACACTCCTAACCTTCCTCCTCTCTTCTTCCCTTCGGGCATGCCTTCCCCTCTCTTCTTCTCCTTCGGCCAACAGTAGCCCAATTTCTGTCAGCGCCTTGTTGGCTAACAGTATGCTAATATACTGCCATATACCCTGCGCAATGCCATACATTATCAGACTATATGGAGGCCTTATATAATCATCAGACATTGTGTTAACATACTACCTATACATGTACAAGATCAGATGTTGTCTAAATAAATTAAGAGCATATGTTAGAGCTTAACTGTACTAACTTCATGAGTCAGGTGTGCATATGTTATAGCTTTAATGTGCTAACTGTTCATCAGTCATGTGAAGTCTAATTAAAGAGAGTGTATGCACAACAGCCTAAAAGTCATTGTGTTAACATACAACCTACACAATCCATGACATCATATGCTGACTATAAAGAGGGCTTATGTAATAGGCTAATTGTTGCTGTGCTCACATAATGCCTCTCCAGGTCACAGCATTCACCGCTATGAGGTTCACAGAAGTGTGACAGTCATATAACACATTAAACTACAAGTACTATGGTTAATGTTTAGCTTCTCCTTTGCCACATATTACTGTAGTACAGATTTAAGAAGATCATGTTTTGTAATTATTCTCTCTCTCTCTCTCTCTCTGTCTCTCTCTCTCACACACACACACACACACACACACACACACACACACACACACACACACACACACACACACACACACACACACACACAGCAACATGGTCTGAGTGTGTTCATGGATACAACTTCCATGTGGCCTGCTGAAACAAAACAAACTAAGTCATATTGCCTATTGTCCCCATCTCTGGACTGCTCAAGCATAATTGTTAACACCAAGGGAATATCTGAATGAACATGCAGGACAAATATTTTAACCTTTTCTTACTATAACGTTGATCTAACACACTCATAGCCAATGATCCATGACATTTAGTTGACAGATTACGTTCTGAGCACCACATGTAAACTTAGGAAGCATACATTATTAAATACAGTTGACTTAGACATACAGATACACTATACTATCAGATTATAGCCTTAATTCTTTGTATAATAAAGATGTGTTAAGCTACATAATGATGGTTGTATTTGATTTGTCTGTGAGGCAGTCAAGAACTTTTTGTATATAACCATGATGTGTTATGTGACTGTCACCCTATGTACCTACAAAATGGTAAGGGATCTGTGATCACAAGTAGACTAACCAACATGTGTCTACTGTAGTGAGGAAGGCCTTCTCTGTAGCACACTTGATTAGCAAAGGCATTGCCTCTAGAACAAAGAAGGCTATAACTCCTCTACACTCATCACTAATCAGGCCCATAATTGAGTATAATGCCCATTTTGGCATGTACCACACAAAGAATCTGCAGCAGATGGAGAGACCTCAGAGGTTTCTAACAAAGAAGATCAAGGAGCTCCAGCACATACCTTACACAGACCAACTAAAGTCCCTGTCGCTGTACTCAGAATCATATAGACTTCTTAGGGGAGACATGCCTGGCTTACAGAGCAATCTCTGACCCAAACCTAATGAATTTGCTGCACATCCGTAAATCAAATGGGACTAGTGTTACCCATTCCAGGGACTTAAATATGGCCTGTGACTTGAATAGGGCATGCTGGAGGAACAGATTTGTCTGCAGGTGACTGCCACATCTTTGGAATAGGCAGCAATTCATGTTAAGCTGAGGACCTCTATGAAACTGTTCAAAAGTACCTGGACGAGTGGATGGAGCACAGTAAATTCATGTCAGAGATGGCACCTACAACCTTCCTGGATATGGGTAGTCATTAGTAAAATACAATCCTAGGTATTGACTAGAGTATCTATGGTATTACACTAGGATGAAACAGCTGTGTTTGAAATGGCCTCCGGGTTGATAGCCTAGTAACCTCCTATGATCCTATGGCCCTATGATCCTGTCTGTTGTACATATTTGCTTTCATTGCTACATACATAGTGCTATGTCACACTTGATAATTCATTGTTGTATTTCTAAATGAGCAGTGGATTACAGTCACAGTACCAGTATGTTTACATTATTATTTCATGGAATTGTATGAGCACTGTCAATGTGAGGATCGCACCACATGTTGCTGCCATTGGTTATGGTTGGTTTTAATGAAGGGCAGGGCAAAGTTATGCAGCAAAATCAGAAATGTTCTGCAAAATCTGGAACAGATAAGGGGCAGACGACTCTATTTAGCTTAAAAAGTTAACATAATAATGAGTGTTGCACAATCACGCATACTCTGTTCAGTAAGAACTAAGAAACCCTAATGACTGACATTGTTAACTGACTGATCCTCAGAGATATACCACATAAAATCAAATTTTACAAGGAGACAAAGCATGACTCATTATCAGAAGCATTTGTAATGTTGGGGACAGAGGAGAAACAGACAACTCAAGTTCACTTAAAGAATTAACAGTACAAATGATTTTTCATCAACGTGCATTTTGTAAGAACTAGGAAATATCATTAACTGACATTGTTGACTGATTGTAATCTTTGGTGACATACCAGAAAACAAAACATCTTATGAGGTTGAAGGCAAACATAGTGACATTTGTGAAAAGGAATCGGACTACTGCAGTGTCCTCTGCCTGAGGACATAGACAGACACACAAACATGCAAAAGCGCACATGCATGCACACACCTTACACATACCTTACTCATACCTACTCACACAAACACCTTACACACAAACACACACACACACACACACACACACACACACACACACACACACACACACTCCCTCTTTCTGTCTCACATTGGCTCTACCATTATACCGATTAAGTAATCTTGTATTCTGCAACAGTGCAGCTTGTTCTGACTTGGTACATACTCTGCAAATCCCAAGACATGATTCTTATTTTGTTATTGAGCACTGTAAATAATTACTGCCTCAGAATAAAATTCTAAATATATTCACTGGAATTTAAACTATATAAGCTAAGCAGATATTTATTATTCTTTTTGCAATCTATCTATTAACATGAATGCTGTCTACAGCTAGATAACACCTAACTCTCTATTAAGAATGCAGTTTGCAGTTAGAATATATTCTAGTACTTCCACTCACTGTGGCAGTTTTCTAACATTCTTAACGGATCTTGAATAGCTTTAAACATTTAATAGAGTAACATCACTTTATTTATTTTTTTTTAATTTCTCCAAATGTTTTGGGTTGTAATACTATGACACAAATGGACCCCATTTCTAAGTAAAGGTACAGTTAACATTATTTTTTTAATCTTTTATGCTTGCCAGGAGTATTCTCAGCATCCACCATCTCCTCAGAGCTGCCTCCTTCCGTAACACACACAGTGTTGTATGTAGTGGTAACATGTTTAAGTACATTTGAAAGGTACTTTTTTATTAGACTCACTGCTTTTACTGCTATTAGAACTATCTAGATGACTTTATTAAAGTTGCTATAGCTTTTTGCTAATATATCCTGGTATATGATGACTTTATGCCTATCAATATGCAGGCCACTATAATCAGTGGGTATCGCTATTTCAGTAACTAATATTACTTTAGTCCTTTTTTCATTCACTACTATATCCAGTTTTCTTGTTTCTACTTAGCTATATTGTGTGCTTATAAGTATGCTGTGGTGCTCACACAATACACCATGCAACAGTCTTGCCACATCATTGTGCCTTTTAGACATTCAGCCATGAGTATATCACAACCAGCAACAAGATGTGCAACTGTTTCTAGTTTTGTACTACAGAACATGCATTTGTCTGCATATCCCCCTTTATCTATAGACATTTTAAACCAGTTTGTATGCCTTATGGTGAAATGAGTTGCCATTATTAAACTTCCATATTTTGATTTAAATTCAAAGTAAAAGCAATCGGACACTGCTGGAGTAAAAAATACAACGTTCTTTATTCGTAAAACAGGTTAGCGCTTTCGGGATAAGTTAGTTGTATTTTAAATATGGTGTTTCATTGTTATGTACTTTGTCTGAGGAAGGGTTTATCCCGAAAGCGCTAACCTGTTTTACGAATAAAGAACGTTGTATTTTTTACTCCAGCAGTGTCCGATTGCTTTTACTTTGGATTTTCATATTGCTGAGTATATTTGGACTTTGGCATAGCGTACATATTTATTTTGTTTTTGATTTAAATTCACTTCTCCTTAACCGGTTGTTAAATTTCTTTATACTTGTCACTATGAATTATGGGCTTCTTGTTGCTTCAGTTTTCCTGCTATAAATGTTTCCTTTACACATTTATCAAGACTAAATGGCATTCTTTTAACATCTGAAAAAGTTTTTAACAATTTGTACTTGTGCTTCCAGGTATTTGTTTGATGAGCTAAACATTATAAAATCACCCACAAAAATAAAAAAAACAGCTGAGACATCAATAAGCCAGGTGTTTTTTGCAAGAAAAGTTGTAACCATAGCCCAGTCTGTGAAATACACAGCTTATTGCGTTAAGGGCAAGCCAAAGAGCAGTGGTGACAAAGAAACAATATGGAATTTTCCTCCTTTGGATTTTTATCTCTGGTATATTTTACCATTTATCAGGACACAGTTGCAAAGTGGTTTGCCATTATTTCATACTAACTGTTAAGTATTTTATAAGCATAAAAAAGAAGTTATGTCTTACCATAACGTTCCATCTGTATTGTTCATCCTCGTTCGGTCATTACGCATGGGTATCGGTTCCGAGCTTGGAACCGAGACAGCCATTTTCCAAGCTCGCGTCAGCTTAAACTCTCGAGCTAAACTCTTACCCACAATCCCCCCCTCCCTGTTACCACAGATTGAGTTTGCAAGTCAAAGAAGGTAGAGGCTACCTCAAGTCAAATAACCTAAGAGAATCGGATGGTGAGATCCACTAGAAACCACAGGAGGGGGAAGGAGGGAGGGTCGTAATGACTGAACGAGGATCAACAATACAGATGGAACGTTATGGTAAGACATAACTTCTTTATCTGATATTGTTAATCCTCATTCATTCCTTACACATGGGACAGAGTCCCCAGCTACCTCTATTCCTGGGAGGCTCTTATGGAAGGATATTCCTGATGCTCTTCCCCTGGAGGCCAAATCCAATTTGTAATGATTGATGAAGGTATGATGCGTAGCCCAAGTTGCAGCTGCACAGATGTCATGTAAAGAAGCTCTGGCATGGAAGGCAGCAGAAGTTGCCACCGACCTTGTTGAATGAGCTTTCATGGTAGTAGGCAACGAGATATTACATTGTGTATAAATGAAGGTCACACAGTCCTTCAACCATCTAGCTAATGTGACCTTAGCAACAGCAGATCCTAATCTAGGTCCAGAAAAGGCCAAAAATAACTGATCAGATTTACAAAAGGGTTTAGTCCTGTTTAAGTAAAAATGGATTTGCCTGTGTATATCTAGAGTATGTAGGCAATACTCTCCTCTGTTTGAATGATTGGGAAAGAAAACTGGCAATTCAATGGCTTGATTAATGGAGATTTCAGAGATCACTTTAGGCAGAAATGACGGATTAGATCTCAGAGACACTCTATCTCTATGAATAATCAAGTATGGAATCTTGACACATAAAGCTTGAAGTTCAGAAATACGTCTGGCAGAAGTAATAGTGACCAGAAACAAGGTTTTCCATGACAAATACTTGAGGTCACAAGAAGAGGCTGGTTCAAAAGGTGACATTGTCAGAGCTTGTAGAACTAATGATAAATCCCATGGTTGAATAGGTTCTCTAAAAGGTGGCTTCAGATGATTCACACCATTTATGAAGGTCTTGCACAATTTATGAGACATATGAGAGGAATCTTGGACACCTTCATGAAAATTAGAAATTGCAGCCAAATGAACTCTAATGGTAGAGGCAGATAGACCCGACTGAAACAGGTCGGCCAGATAGTCTAGTATTATCGACACTGGTGTTGAAAAGGGGTCTACTTGTTTATCTTTCAGCCAACGGGTACATTTTTCCACTTGCTCAGATAAGTAATTCTAGTGGAAGACTTATGAGAAGCAATGAGAATATCACGTACTGGTAAAGAAAGATCATTATGCCTGGTAATCAAGGGAATTGGAGTAGCCAATCCGTGAGCTTCAGGCTGTTCAAGTTGGGATGAATCAGGTTCTGTGGATGTGAGATCAACTCTGGGATTGAATGGAGAATCCATGGTCGATCTAGTAGGTGAGGCCAAAGGAAGGGGAACCAAATCTGTTGGGGCCAATATGGTGCTATGAGGATCACCTTGCTCTTCAACCGACGGGCTTTCTTCAGAAACTGTGGAATGAGGGGAAAGGGTGGAAATGCATAAAGAAGACCCGAGGGCCAATCATGGACTAGAATGTCCCTGGGTGACTGTCCCAGAGTGGAATCAAGGTGAAGTAGTTGCTGCATTTGTAGTTGGTCGGGGATGCAAAGAGGTCACAGCAAGGACGGCCCTAGTGGTGGAAGATCTCCACCGCTATCAAGGGATCAGGGACCACTCATGAGGTTGAAGAATGCACCTGCTGAGTCTGTCTGCTATCATGTTGGAACTCCCAGGAATGTGCATTGCTAGAAGAAAACGGTTGGTAGACATCGCCCATTGCCATATCCTTATGGCCTCTCGACAAAGGGGGTAAGATTTGGTTCCACCTTGCTTGTTGATGTACCAGACCACTGCCATGTTGTCTGATTGAATTGCAATTGTCCCAGATGGCAGCAGGGGATAGAATGCTTGCAATGCCAGAAGCACCACCCTCAGCTCTAGAACATTTATATGCAGATGGGCCTCCAGTTCAGATCAAGTGCCTTGGACTGTCTGTCCCTGACATAGCCTCCACACCTCATCAGGGAGGTGTCTGTGGTCACTGTGGCCTTGGGTTGCTGGGGGTAGAAAGGGTGAGACCATTGTGAGAGATTGTGTGTCATCCACCAATTTAAATCCTGTTTGCACCTGTGGGTTACTCGAATCATGGCTGAAAGAGGATGCTGAAAAGGATACCATTGGGTGAGCAGTAGCCATTGTAGAAGCCTCATGTGAATGCTGGCCAGGGGAACAATGGTGCTGGAGGCTGCCATGGAACCCAACAGCTGTAGAACTGAGTGAGCCATGGATTTTTCCTTTGAAAGGATTGGAATTAGTTGTTGCTTTATCCTTAGAATTCTGTGCTCTGTAATAGCAGCTCTGCAGTTTTTTGTGTCCAAGATAACTCCTATAAATTATGTCAATTCAGACAGGGTGAGATTGGATTTCTGCCAGTTTATGGTTATGCCCAGCCTTTAAGCAGTGAGGAGAGAGTATGCCAAGGCTTTTTCCAGTAGATGTCTTGTGAGGGTGGAAATGAGCCAGTCATCTAGGTATGGAAACACCCGGAATCCTTGAAGTCGCAAATGAGCTGTGACTACTGCCATGCACTTTGTGAACACTCTGGGGGCTGTTGAGAGTCCGAAGGGCAGTACTCTGAACTGGTAGTGACTGGCTCCCACACGGAAGCACAGAAATCTTCTTGATGGCCTGTCCACCTTTATGTGGTAGTACGCATCTTGAAGATCTATAGAGCACATCCAATCATCTTTTTCCAAAGGTGGGAGGATAGACTGATTGTGACCATCTGGAATTTTTGTACTCTCACAAACTTGTTCAATACACTGAGATCCAAAATTGGTCTCCAGTCCCCGGTTTTCTTTGGCACCAAAAATTGTCTTGAGTAGAATCTGGATCCTACCTGGTCTGGAGGGACTATTTGGATGACTCTCTTTCTTAGCAGCTTTTCTATCTCTAGTGCTGCTTCTTCCCTTTGACTGGGTGGAATGTCAGGAAGATTTTTTGAAGGGATGGGACAAAGATCAAAGGGGATATGATAACCTCTGGTTATAATCCTTTGTACCCAGGAATCGGTGGTGATGGTTAGCCAGGCAGAAGGGTACAAGAAGAAACGTCCCCCAACCACCTCAAGAGGAAAGGAGTTGGGCCGCTCTTCAGGAGCACTGGTAGGATAGACCAGGGAAAGAATCCCATGAACACTGGTTACACAGATCCCCTCTTCCCTGAAAGGAGCGTCTTCTCTGTGAGTTTCCCCCTCTGCCTCTGGGGGAGAACTCAACCTGTGTGTCATGGAAAGGACCCTGAGATTTCTTGAACCATATCGTCCCACTCTTTTGGTTTTGGGAGAAAGCACATTGAGGGAAAGAATAACAGACACCTATGGCAGAAAGGGTCTTACCGTCCTGCTCACATCTGGCAAGTGTGCTTTTAACTTTGGGCCCAAACAACGAGGAGGCCTCAATGGGGGCATTAAGAAAAGAAGACTTAAAGGGTTCCGCGAAGTTGCACAAGCGCATCCAGGCATGTCGTCTCAAGACCGCAGCTGAACCCGCTGCTCTAGCTGCTCCTTCTGATGTGTGAGATATCAGTCGCATAGAGGAGTTAGATATAGATTCAGTGGTGGCCAGCTGACAGGCCACTTTGTCAGAGACCTCATCAGACATGGCACCAGCCAAGGTTTCAGAGAGCTCAGAAACTAGATCCCTTTGAAGCCTGGTAAAATGTGCCATATAATTCAGGGACCTGATAGCAAAGGTCGCTGAAGCAAAGGTGTGCTTCCCTATCCTATCCAGGGCCTGGGAATCTCTGTTAGGTGGATGGACAGTCTGGCTTTCTTCTTCTGCCAGATCTTTTTTTGTTGTGGCTGCCACCACCAAAGCATCCACAGGAAGACCTTTGGACCAATGGGGATCCAAAGCAGGAGGGGACAAGATCTTATCTGTCCTCTGGGGAATAGCTTTGACGGTATCAGGAGCCTTCCAAGCATGCTGCACGATGAGCTGGACAAGTTCATCTGCAGGTGAAGTAACCCAGGAGGTAGGGGGCTGGGCACGAAAAGCCTGCAGGAACACAGATTCCTCAGAGGTTGGATTAGAGGACTGCCAGTCACCTCTCTGTTTCAGGATTTTGAGAATATCACCAAAGGATACCTCAGAGGGGTGACCGAGGGGATCCTTCCCCCTCATCGAAATCTGTGTCTTCATTGAGGGACTCCTCTGTGGAGTCCATGTGCTTCCTCTTACACAAACTTTTCTAGTGGACCTCCTTAGGGGAGAAGCTGGAGAAGATAGCGGAAAAGGGGATTCCTGAGGAAATATGTCTTGTGGCCCTTGCACCCATTGTCTGCTAGATGCGACTTGTGAAACCAGTGTACCAGAGGAGGGCAGAGGTATAGACAGTCCGGTATTGCCAGCAGCAGCGAAAGCCTTCTCCATCAGTTGGAAGGCTGGTCCACCCGAAGAGGAGTGTATGTCTAGGACAGGGGTCACCCCTCCCCTAAGTGGCTCAGCCTGCTGACCCAGAGTCCCTGGATGGCTGTGGAGCAGCAAGCTATGTGTGTCACAGCTGACATCCTGGGTCATAGCAAAACTTTCGTGCCATGAAGGCAACTGCGCTTCCTTAGTGAGATCCATAAAGGGAACCACAGAAGGGGAAGACTGTGCTATAGCCATAGACTTCAGAGGCAATGAAGTAGGAGAATAAGAAGGGGTCTTTGGAGATGGCTGATCACTTCCCAATTAAGGATAGTTGCTGAGGGGTGGGATACCTTTGGCCAAGAGTACCTGGTCCACAAGATGCAACACATCATGTTCGGAAAGGTTTCTAGTGGACCTCACTGAGACTGAGGGAGAAACAGGCCTGTCCACAGAATAGGCAGACTAAGTGCCCATCTCATCTCACCGCACCGAGGACAATGGTGCCGAGAGAGACTGGACTACTGTTATCTGCACCGAAGAAGTCATCGGTGCCAAGGTCATTGTCTGCACTGACACAGGGATCTGTGCCGAAGTGGTTGTTGGTGCCGAAGTTGGAACCGACAAAACTGGAGTCACCAATAAAGGCGTCAGTTCCGAGGAAGATCTCGGAGCTGACGCAGTCAAGGTCTGCGCCAACTGAACAGTTTGTGCCGATACAGTGGTAATGGTCTGAACTGAGGAGCCCCTCAGTGCCGATATATAGAAGGCTGCAGGAGAAGACAGAGCCAAAATCACTAATGGAGTCTAAGGCCTTGGTGCCGAAGGTCTAGGCACCGAAAGCCCTGGGGCTGACTGAGAGAGAACTTTAGCCTTTTTAGGTTTTGGTTGGCAGGAGTCCCCAGCCGGGGATGAAGGCAAAGATTTAGCCTTAGTAGGAACATCCAAGGTTTTCTTATGGGCTCTAGGAGGGGTTGAAGCCTCTGACCCAGAAATAGCCTCTGAAAAGGGAGATTTTAGAAGTCCCTTCAGTATCAGCTTGTTTTTCCTTTCCAACAAGGTTCTATTAGAAAAGTTCTCACAAATAGTACAGGGTGGGTCAACAGACTAATGGGAAGCTCCCAAACAATAAACACACAAAGAGTGTGCATCAGAAGTAGGCAGTTTGTGTCCACAATCAGAACATCACTTAAACCCCGGACTACCTACCTTTCTTATCTGCCAAGACAGCAAAT